>NC_050460.1:14884755-14892473 GCF_903995425.1 Onychomys torridus | reverse complement strand
CCTTTTTCTTCAGTTGTCTCATTTGTCCAGTGTCTTCAGGATTCCTTAGCCTTCATTCTCCTAAAAGACAAAAAACCAAAAACCCTTCCCCAAGACTAATTTTGGGGGGGTCCCCTTTTGGCAAGTTACATCTGAATAAATGAAAAGGCATGTATTAATGGTATAAAGTGAGTTTAAACTGGATGGTCATGTTGGTTTGATGAACTATCACCTCTTCTAATTAAGAGGTCTCTCTTGTTCAAATCGAACCTTTATCAGTTTTGATGGTACCCACAGCTTATCTTCTCCTGCAGAACAAAAGCAAAACCTCATCCCCAACGTAACACATACCCTGGTTTCCATTCTGAGGTCAGCACATCCTTGAAGTATATAGGCTGATTTAATTCTGTTGTTTTTTCTATTAACCAATGTCTCTCTGCAGCTGTTGTTCCTTTCTCATTAGCATTGAGAAAATTCAAAGTTAATAGAGCATTGTGCAGTCTATTTCTGGGTTTTTTTTGTTACCCTTTTCTGTTTATTTATCATGTCCTTTAGAGTTCTGTTGGATCTTTCTATAACTGCTTGGCCTGTAGGATTATGTGGTATACCTGTAATATGCTTTATATTATAATAAGCAAAAAACTGTTTCATTTTAATAGAGACATATACTGGAGCATTGTCAGTTTTAATTTGTGCAGGTATACCCATGATGGCCATAACTTCTAGCAAATGAGTGATTACAGAATCAGCTTTTTCAGAACTCAAAGCAGTTGCCCATTGAAATCCTGAATAAGTATCGATAGTATGGTGTACATATTTCAATTTTCCAAATTCTGCAAAGTGAAACACATCCATCTGCCAGATTTCATTCCTCTGAGCACCCTTTGGGTTACATCCTGCTGGTAATGGTGTCTGATTGTAGAAGGAACAAGTAGGACATTTCTTTACAATTTCCTTGGCTTGTTGTCAGGTTATGGAAAAATCCTTTTTTAAACCTTTACTATTGACATGATGTTTCTTATGAAATTCTGAGGCCTCCAGCACATTTCCTATCAATAATTTATCAATCTCATCATTACCTTGTGCTAGAGGGACTGGCAGACCAGTATGGGATGGGATGTGAGTTATATATAATGGATGACTCCTTTCCCTGATTGTATCTTGTAATTGAATAAATAGTGAAGTTAATTCTGAAGCATCAGGGATAAATTCTGCAGTCTGAATATGTAATACCACTCTTTCAGCATACTGAGAGTCAGTAACTATATTGAGAGGTTCTGAAAAATCCATTAATACCAACAGAATAGCATACAATTCCAATTTTTGAACTGAATTATAAGGACTTTGAATCACTTTACTTAAATTTTCTGATTTGTAACCTGCCTTTCCTTGTTTGTTGGCATCTGTATAAAATGTCCGAACTCCAGATATGGGTTTTTCACGTACAATTCGAGGCAAGATCCAATCAGCTCTCTTTATAAGAACAATTCTATTGCTTTTAGGATATTTGCTGTTAAGCTAAGTAGCTTAAAACAGCAAGAAGTTATTCCCTCATAGCTCTAAAATCGGAGTGTTGACAGGGCCCATTCCTTCTGGAAGCTCTAGAGGAAACTCGATTCACTGTGCTGTCTTATATTGATTGTCAGCAATTTCTGACATATGTCCCACTGAAGACACATCAGTTCAGTCCCTGCCTGCTTTTTTTAAAAAAATCCACTTCATATCACTTGGCCACTTCTTTTTTTTTTTCTTTTATAATGTGTATGTGTGTTTTGCCTGCATGTGTGTAGTACGTTATGTGCATGCTTGGTGACCATGGAGATCAGAAGAAGACACTGGCTCCCCTGCAACTGGACTTACAGATGGTTCTGGGAACCAAATCTCAGTCCTCTATAAAAGCAATACTCTTACACACTGGGTCATCTTTCCAGTCTCTTCCTGCCTGAGTCTTATATGCCTTCTCTGTATCTCTGTGTGATAGCGTATCTGCTCCTCATAACCATACACACTTTTGAGATTTGGGGGACCAGGAGTTACTGTGGATTGAACCCAGGACCTCACATATGCTAAGAGAATGTTTGATTTACCACAGAACCATAACCTACCATTAAATTTAGGGCTCACTCTTATCCAGCATGATGATCACATCTTACGTTAGATGCATCTTCCATAATCATCTAATTGTACCAAATTAGAACTCAGTCAGGGCCACCAATGAACACACATCTTTCAACCCACTCCCACAAGACAGTAAACATATAAAGGTCATTTGTCTTTTCATGTTTTCCTTCATGTATAAACTTAACAAAACGAATTTCTCTTCTTTCACGTACAAAATACAAACTGGGTTCTTGATTGCTTGCTTTTTTTTTTCTAGGCATGGTCTCACTATGTAGCTCCGGTTGGCCTGGAACTCTGTGTATAGACCAGGCTGGCCTTGAATTCACAAAGATCCACCTTCCTCTGCTTCCTGACTGCATGGATTAAAGGTGTGCACTACCATGTCTAGCTACTTATTAGTTTTAATTTCACAAGAAGTGCTATTTTAATGAGTGAAAAAAATCCAGGTTCCTAGTAAATTAGCATTTATACCAGTACAATCAAATACTTTCCCATATATTAATTATATTTATCATCAGTGCAACCCTAGAAGGCAAGTATAATGTGATATTGCCATTTCATAAATGAATAAATGGGGATATGGTCCCTCGATGTCAAAACTAGCTCATAATTAGATTTAAACTCAATTAACTTGTTTCAGAGAGCTTGGTGAATGACTCCTTCTTGAAGATTTATGCCTTTACCTTCTTCGACTCTGACACATTTGAGAAATGCATGATGCTAGCATGCAATGCCTTTGTTCTCTTGATTTGAGTACAACAAGACCACCCTTTTTGAAATAGCCATCACTGCTGAGCTGATACCAGACTAGACTGGTTGACTTGAGTTGGAAAAATAAAATAAAAGCTCATATCTGTGGAAAGTCATATGCACAAAAATATGTAAAAGATGGAAGAAGGAAAGGGTATGGAGGGGATGGAAAAGGGAAAAGGGAGAAAGACAGTCATGGGAAGTAGAAGGGAAAAGAGAGGAAAAAATGAACCAACTAGATTTAAATGATACATTATTTTCACATGTCTCATTATCTTCCTCACCTAAGGACTAGCATAACACTCCTTGGTTTGACTCTGTGATCCTCTGGCCATAGAAAGCTGTGTCTTCACTTTTTCACATGGTTGTGTGTGTGTGTGTGTGTGTGTGTGAGAGAGAGAGAGAGAGAGAGACAGACAGACAGACAGAGACAGAGAGAGACAGAGAGACAGAGAGACAGGGAGACAGAGAGACAGAGAGACAGAGAGAGATGCATGTTTCCACATGTATGTCCAGGTACACATGTGTCTATGTGGAGGCTCAATGTTGACGTGAGATGGCTTCCTTGATCACTCTCCAATTAAAATATTAAGGCAGAGACTCTCATTTGAACCGAAAACTCACCCACTCAGGGAGTCTAGCTAGTTAGCTTCCTCTGGGTTCTTGTCTTGGCCTTTCCTGTGCCTGAGGTTACATGTGAGCCACCATGTCCACCAGGCTTCTACTTGGAGACTAAACTAAAATCCTCAGATACTCATGATTGCAGCAAATACTTTACAGACTAAGCCATCAACTTGGACTCTACCTTCACCTACTGGAGCACTTACATCGCTCTCTTTGGAGTAGCGTTTATTAACTATATTGAAAGTAATTGAATAGTTTTCTCAGAATTCTAAAAATATTTAGCAAAATGTAAAGTCTTTTGAATCTTTCTCCCTGCTTTGTAGTTTTACTTTGATTTAGGAAAGTCATTACCTTATAAACAAACACATCATCTCCCTGTGTGTGTAAGATTTATACCTTTGACAAAGGTAAAAAGAGCTGATTCGGAGTAGAATGTCTCTTATCCTATACACAGCACTCAGTGAGATGTCTCTGTAAACATCGTCTGTGTCTGTCTGTGATTATGGAGATGCCACCAGAAGCAAATTGTGAAATCAGCAAACTGTAGGTTTAAATTCTGAGTGTTCTCCATCAGTTCAGTAGTTTACTCACCATTGCTATAAGCAAAAATAATAGTTTTTAATTCTCTAAGACTTTGTGTGTGTGTCTGTGTGTGTGTGTGTGTGTGTGTGTGTGTGTGTGAGTGAGTGTGTGTATTCCACATATATGATGAGGACTTCAGAGGCCAGAAGTGAGCAGCAGATCCCCTAGGACTGAAATTACCAGATGGTTTTGGAATTCCCTGATGTGAGTGCTAGGAATAAACTAAGGTCCTCTGGAAAAGTAACAAGTGCTCTTAAGCCCTGAGCCATCTCTCCAGCCCCTAGATTTTTTATTTTTATGTGTATATTTGTGTGTGTGTGTGTGTGTGTGTGTGTGTGTGTGTATGTATGTATGCCACAAGAGTGTAGGTGCCTAAAGAGGTCAGAAGAAGGTATTGGATTCCTTGGAGCTGGAATTACAAGTGGTTGTGATCTGCCCAACGTGGGTGCTGGGAACTGAACTCAGGTCCTTTGGAGGAATAGCAAGTGATCTTAAGCACTGAGCCATCGCTCCTGCCCTAACAAAGATTATTATATTTCTCGTGTATTCAAATGAACACTGAGCTTAAATCACCCTTTCCTCTCTTTGTTGTTTGGTTGGATTTTGGGTTTTATTTTGAGACAGGTTTCATATCTCCCAGACTGGCCTCAAAGCTCACTGTGTGTCTATGAACAACCTTGAACTTGTGATTCTTGTATCTCAACTTCTAGAGTCCTGAGGTTGCACACATAAGCCACATGTGTGGTTTTCTACAATGCTAGGGATTGAAACAAAAGGTTTAATGCATGGTAGGCAAACCAACCAAGCTATAGCCCAGATGTTGATGGCTTCTGAGAACAATTCACACTGTACTGCTTTACCTGTGGGCTTGTGCTCTGAAGTATTTAATGTGTGATAGAGAACAGTATACCTTGACCTCACTCGGGAAGTCTGATGACAAGAAGTAAATCAGATATTTAGGAAGAAGGAAAGAAACCTCTCCTGCCTCAAGATCTTATTAAGTAACTGATTTCACCTAAGTATAATGTTTCTAAAGTCCCAAATATTAACTAGACTTCTGATCAAAAGGAGGTACTATTAACGCTTTTGTTTAAATGTTTACTCTTTAAACCATGGATTTTTGTATTTCTTCTTTCTGCTCTCTTTCTTCCTTTCCTTTTCTTTCTTATATTCTCTCCATTATTTTTTGGGAAAATCATCTGAAATATTCTCTATCTTCCTAGGCTAGAATATTAAATTCAAGAAAGCAGAGTTACAGGGCATGGTGACACATTCTTTTAATCCCAGCCATTGGCAGGCAGATTTCTGTGAATTCAAGGTCAGTATGGTCTTCACAGAAAATCTAAGGCCAGGGATTGGAGAAATGGCTCAGCAGTTAAGAGCACTGGCTACTCTTCCAGAGGTCCTGAGTTCAATTTCCAGCTCCCATATGGTGGCGCACAACCATCTATAGTGGGATCTGATGCCCTCTTCTGGCCGAAAGTTGTACATGCAGATAGAGCATTCATAAACATAAAATAAATACTTTTTTAAAAAAGAAAAGAAAATTTGAGGCCAACTAGAGTTATGTGGGGAGGTCCTGTCTCAAAAAAAAAAATAAGTAAATAATAAAACACATGGAAAAAAAGCAGAGTTGTTTGTAATAACTCAGATTTCTTTGTCCCGCACCACCACCTTTGACCTGGATTCCCACACATGTGCACACACCAACCTTAAAAAAATAATCTAGGCCGGGCGGTGGTGGCGCATGCCTTTAATGCCAGCACTAGGGAGGCAGAGCCAGGCAGATCTCTGAGTTCGAGGCCAGCATGGGGTACCAAGTGAGTTCCAGAAAAGGCACAAAGCTACACAGAGAAACCCTGTCTCGAAAAAAAAACAATGATCATCATCATCATCATCATCATCATCATCATCTAATTGATTTCTTCTGCCTTCCCACTTACATCATTGTAGTCAAATGTGTAAGTGTGTTTTCTATTACAATTTAAAGGGCTCTGGTCTGGTAAAATGCCATTTGGCAACTAAAAGCTTCAGAGGGCCAGTTTAAAACCTTATTTAATTGTATGTCACTGAATTTTTCTCGACCTTTTTTGTTCAATTGATCCTATGCACTTCATAATATCCCAAAGAATTGGTTGTGAGGCATTGAGGGGGGAAACATGTGAGGAAGGCCAGTGAGATGGCTCAGCAATAAAGGTGCTTGCCGCCAAGCCTGATGACCTGAGTTCATTCTATCATAGGCCCCACATGCTGAACAGAGAGTCCATTCCTGCAAGCTCTTCTCTGATCTCCACCTGAACGCTGTGGCAAATGTGTGTCCCCACCAACAACACACATACACAAATATTAATTATTAATTAATTAAAAAAATACATCAAGATACTCTCCTAAGCTGTTGAAAGTTAAAACAAATATAAACATTCTTTTCACTACGATTTTCCATGAAAGATTTTCTACTAAGTTCACTTAAGGCCCAACCAAATGTGTGGGCCCATGCACTGGTTGTGAAAATTCCAACTCGAACAAAAGGATTGTCTGTCAACTAGAATAACAAAATTTCAAATTACTAAAAGGATACTGTGTTTTCTCCCTCGGTGGTTCTGAGATTCCTGCATCTGAAAATTGAAGACTTGGTTGACTCAAAGTCACCTTTAAAGAGAAAGAAAGGAACATGGGTAGTAAATAACATTGTGTGTGTGTGTGGATGTACGTACACATGCAATCTTGATCTCAGTTCTTAGGAATGTATCTGAAGAACTATAAAGCAGAACATTGTGATGTCTGGAAGTTCTGACTAGAAGCTATGAACATTATTCCCACAAAGGACTGTTCTAATGCTGCTTCTCGGTCTTCCTGATGGCCCACTGTCTCTCAACGAATGGTGTTAAGTGGATTGTTTTTCTTCCCTAAACAAAGAGCCCGAATGGATGGCCTGTGCTTTGCTTTCTCTATTGTGCAGAAATTGACTGGAGAAGCTGTGGGAAAGGCATGTGGGTGTTGAACACAAAGAGGCAGCAGCTCTGGTTAGTGGAAGAGAGGCTGTCTCCACACTCTGCATGGGATGGAACGAAACTGGGTTTTGTCCAAAATTAAAAAGCCAGACCCTTGGGCTGCAGAGATGGCTCAGTGGTTAAGAGCATCGACTGCTCTTCCAGAGGTCCTGAGTTCAATTCCCAGCAACCACATGGTGGCTCACAACCACTTGTAATGAGATCTTGTGCCCTCTTCTGGCCTGCAGGGACACAGGCAGGCAGAATACTGTATACATAATTAATTAATTAATCAACTAATTAATTAAAAAGCAAGCCTGCAGGTCCTTCAAGGAGAAAAGGATTTCCTGCAAAGGAGACATCTGGATTCTCTCCTTGCTTCTGCTGCCACCGTTTTTAGCCACTCTTCTCTAGACTGCCATGTCTTTGCCGCCACTGTCAAACCCTGCCTCTTTGCAATGAATAGTTTGAGGAAGAGGGACATTTATGATTTCCCAAGCTGATAGTTATCTCATTTTCACAGGGTTTTAAGGTCCCTCTAGTTCTTCAAGAAATTTTAATAAGCATATAGAAACCGCCAGCTGGCTAATCCTGAGAATATCCCTTCTCCCTGTGCATGTCACAGAAAGATCCTGTGGTCAGGAAATATAAAGCTTTCCATGCGCTGACCAG
>NC_050460.1:14857255-14882255 GCF_903995425.1 Onychomys torridus | reverse complement strand
TTCTCTGTGTACCTTTGGTGCCTTTCCTGGAACTCACTCTGTAGACCAGGCTGGCCTCGAACTCACAGAGATCCACCTGCCTCTGCCTCCTGAGTGCTGGGTTTAAAGGCGTGATACCTTTTCTTGAATTATTAGATAATCCTGACTAAAACTGCAAATACCAAGCCAGGTGGTGGTGGTGGTGGTGTAGTAGTAATGGTGGTGGTGGTGGTGGTGGTGCACGCCGTAAATCCCAGCACTAAGAGAGTAGAGGCAGGAGGATAGTTAGAAGCTAGCATCGTCTACAGAACTAGTTCCAGGACACCAGGGCTAAACAGAGAAACCTTCTCAAGAAAGCAAAAAAAGGAAGGAAGGGAGGGAGAGAGGGAGGGAGGGAGGGAGGGAGGGAGGGAGGGAAGGAAGGAAGGAAGGAAGGAAGGAAGGAAGGAAGGAAGGAAGGAAGGAAGGAAGGACTGCAAATACTGGGTAGTAAAATACTTGTTTAGTAGTGTATGTCTCTGTTCCAGACTTTAGTGACTTCAAGAATTTGAGACAGATCAACTCTATTAAATAAACAAGTAATGCATCTATGTTATCTTTTATATAAACTAAGACATAATCTTTATAATTTAAGTTTATAATATGAAATGGTCATAGAGACAAACTTGTGTAGAATTCTCAAACAGTGGGGTACATGGGTGTTAGAGAATAAAAGACTCTCAGAACACAGTTATTTTTACTGTCTTAGTTGTTGAGGGGAATCACCTGAGAATTTTTTGAAGCAGTACTTGGGTCTCAGATCAGTTAAGTCACAGGACAGGACTTGAACATTAGTATTTTTCAAAAGTCTCCCTAGGGGATTCTAATATGTAGACAATGTTCAGATACTATAGGCAGAAAAGTTAAATAAATAATGACACCAGGAGGTAAAGAAGCTAGAAAAGAAAATTTTCTCAGATGAAACGATATTTACACAGGATCTATTTGCCCTTTGGAATCACTGAGACCTGAAAAGGTGCTCTTTTTTTTTTTTTCCTGCCAAGTTTTCCGAAGAGTGTCCCTTCTCCAAAGACTGTGAGAAGCTGCTAAATTCCAAGAACTTCAAGTGGTATTGGAGACTCTTAGGAGTCTAGATCATACTGCACTTGGGGAAAAGATCACATAGCTCAATCTGAAGCAAGGCTGAAAGTAAAAGACGACTCAGGCTTTGTGGTTCTCAAGCGAATGAGCTGCAGGACGATAGCTAATCTTCTGCAACTTGGGAATCCTTCTCATAGTCATACCCAGGAGTGCAGAGTTTCAGAAGGGCTCATATGATCTGAGAACTCAAGGTTGAAGTTTCTACCATACTCACAGTGTTATCATATCTTTACTTTTATTTGTAATAATAACTAAACAATAAAAATAAATTTAATAACCTGTCACATTAGGGAGGGCAACAGTAGTGTTTTCATCTTATTATCCTGACCCTTCCAATCTCTACCAGGGTGGAGAAATAGTTTTCATCCTCTTCCTCATAACACCCCAAATTGTGGTGTTGATGCTCTTCCTTTTTATCAGACAACAAAGATTTATGAGGTCAGCAATTTTAAAGTTTCATCATTTAAAAGTACTGAAATATGTGTAAAAGAATGACACATCTAATTAAAATGTAATCTAAGCCTAAGATCTACTGTAGAGGAAAGAACTGTTCAGAACCAGTGACAGTTAACACTGAATGTCAGCTCGACAGGATGTCGAATCAACTACGAGAGGAGTATCTGGACATATCTCTAAGGGATTACCTGGGTTAATGATGTGGGAAGTCCACATTAGTAGAGGGCTGAGATCCTGACTAGATAAAAGGAGAAAGCAAAATAAGTGCTGGCATTCATCCGGACTGTGAATGCAATGTGACCAGATGCCTTGAGTTCCTGTCACTATGAGGTCCCCATCACGATGGAACTGAGAGTCACACCCTTCCTACCTTAAGTTATTTTTGTCAGTATTTTACACATCAAGGATACAAATAACTAATACAGAACCAAACTCTAATTGCAGTTCTGCCAGTGTAGTGGGTGATCTGGAAGTTCTACCCCCCATTGAGGCTTCGGTAACTGTCATACCTACAAGGCAAGGCCGAGACAGGAGCCCTTAAGACCCGAGATCCAGATGTGCCGGCTCTCTTGGTCCTGGATGCTGGATGCTGAAGGCAGATTGAGCAGAGTTTTCCAGAGAACACTGCTGGACTTCTCTGGACCCTGGAACCTAAACCTTTACTTGTAAGTTTCCCCACAAAATAAACCTCCCTTTTAACTACGTGGTTGCATTAATGCTTCCACCAATATGCCAGGAGTAATGTGCATCCTTTCCCCATGTATATGTAAAACTAAGATGTCAGGCTGGCCTGTTGGTGGTGGCGCATGCCTTTAATCCCAGCACTCTGGCAGATCTCTTGAGTTCAAGGTAAGCTTGGCCTACAAAGGGAATTCCAGGACAGCCAGGGTTACACAGAGAAACCATGTCTCAAAAAAACCAAAACCAAAAACAAAACAAAAAGGTCAGACCAGTTAATATTAAGTAAATGCTTTCAATGGTAATCTTAAAGCCAAAATGTTAACAATAGTTCCAGATGCATTCAAAGGAAATAAGTGAATACCCTAGGCTAAGAAGTTGAGCATCTCCTTAGCATTTCCAAAGTTTGGTTTATAAATACCAACATTTATCTTCACTTCAAATGGGGCTAGGTACTAAAGTTCATGTGTGTGTCCTGCTGTGTTTGATCATCACCACAAAAAAAAAAAAAAAAAAAAAAAAAAAAATATATATATATATATATATATATATATATAGTAAATAAAAGGCATTTGAAGTTTGATCTGACTGCATTTCCCCTTCAGAAGGGCCTTTCATGTATCAATCTAACTTACCTTAGAAATGACACCATTAACCTAGATACATTATGCTGAATCCTGGAAGATTACCGATATTTAACTTTGGACTTATTAGTTCCCAGAAACTTTCCCCTATACTGCTATGGCTCATCTGAAAAATAAGAAAATAGTTGCATTCATGTGTATTATTCTTCTTCCTGGATAAGCTATATGTATATAAAAAGAACACGTGCTGGGTGGTGGTGGCACACGCCTTTAATCCCAGCACTCGGGAAGCAAAGCCAGGTGGATCTCTGTGAGTTCGAGACCAGCCTGGGCTACAGAGTGAGTTTCAGGAAAGGCTCCAAAGCTATGCAGAGAAACCCTGTCTCAAAAAAAAAAAAAAAAAAAAAAAAAGAACACACTGCTAGGCAGTGGAAGGCCAAATAAAAGATATTGCTTCCATTGCTGTTTTAGGTTCTATTCTATACTCAAGTTTAATCAGTGGATTTAAAAAGACACCCAGATGAACAGCGAGGAAAGTTACACCTTAAAGACCACATAATTTCAAACTCCTCCTGAATGTGCCTCACAAGCATATTCAACCACACTCTACAGGTTAGCCAAAGTCCAAGGGAATTCCCGCCCATATTTACCTATGTAAACTCAGAAAAAGTACCACTGGGGGACTGTACACAGCTTCCTCCTTCCATGTATTTTCCCATAAGCCCTCCTCTAAGATTAATGAGATTTCAACAATTATCTATGTCTTCCTAAGTCCTTGTTATGTTCTTGGTATGATCAGATACCTTTGGCCCTAAAGAATTTTCAGGAAATTGAAAAGCAATATATAAAGCTTTTGATTGGCATCGTCAATTATTTTATTAAAGCCAACCCAGAATATGGATGATGGCAGGTCCAAAAGAGAGTTAAAAATCATCCTCATCTTCCCCATTGCTGAAAGGGGCCACAGAGGACCTAACTGATTATAAGGTTAGAAATTATGTTTTCAAGTTCCCATCTAGAGGCATGTTTGTTTCTTGCTGTGAAGTTTGTTCCTGAGTTCTTCAATGGCCTGTTTTGAAAGGGTGCCATTGAAACAAATGCCTCTGTCTTAAGAACTTAAAAAAAAATAATTGAAAACAATGTAGGGCTATAAATGTCTGTGCCCACAGCCAAGATAAAAAATGCAAAGTCTGGGCCACCTTGCCTTTAATTTTCTAACTGCTGTTTTGTAAGACTGTGTCATGCTTCTCAGTTCAAACACGCTTTGGCTCTTTATTATTCATGGGCCTTTTTCTCAGTCAGTGGTGTTGAATAATAAAACAGCCCAGGATCAAATGGGCCAATTCTCCACGCCTGACACCAACTGCTACTGTTCACTGGGCTCTGCCAAGCGTTGCCTCTGATAATGAGTGGGATTTGGTTAAACAGTAAATTAATGAATAATGAAATATCCAGGTTGATCAGTTAGAGAGCACGCTTGCTTTGCCCTGGGCTAAACGCTTGGGGCAGAAATTACTCTCCAATGGCACTTGCCTGGCTGCTGGTCTGGATAACTATTTTACAGCCTATTGCTTGACAGAATGCTGGGGAGGGGGGTAGTCAATGGGGAAGAAGAAAGGAAGGACAGAGTTATTAACGGGTATGGGGGAGGGAAGAGGAAGAATAACCTAGTTATCACCTTGTAGGCTTCTAAACTTCATGTGTAAGAACAAAGTCACAAATATGATCTGGGGAAGCCAGAAGTCCAAAATTCCCAACACATGTTTAACATCAAGAGGAAATGATGAGTGAAAACAGCCTTCTTTGTGTGTTTATGCACATATGTGATTAGAAGTAGAACCATTCAACTATTTAACTGCAAATCTTGCTTTTGTGTACACACTACAGTGCTGACACTCAGAGCAGCCATCCAGGATCCAGGTGATAGGAAAACTCAAAGCTCAAAAGGTGCCCTGCTTGCTCTGCTTCTTGGACACACCCACTTCACAAATTAAGTTCGCTTTTCCAAATCTCCTTCATTAGGAAAGATGTCTCATTGCAACTGAGAGTCTAGAGATTTATAAATACAGAGACAGATATTTTGCTCTATTCCAGCTGCACCCATGAGTTTTGAACTATTAAGCAGTGGTGTGCTTGCCTAACGAAGCAGCTTGGCTCCCTTTACAAGAAACAAGCTTTGAATCATCAAAAGATCACAGCTGAGTGCTGTAAGGACAACATGTACTGAGAAAATGTAGGGCTTTTTCACTCTCAACATTTGTTTTGGACATAAATTTCTCTAATTGGTTATCTCTGGAATATCTTATTCTTTCAGATCTCTGACCCTTTTCAGTTGGTTCAAGATTAGTGGACTTTTTAGTTTTACATACTGAAGAGTTAAATACACTTCAATAAATCCATGAGCATGTAGTGGATGCTTATATATTGTCCAGGTAGTTAGCATTGGTTTGGTTTGGGTTTGTGTTGAGAGAGAAGAAAGAGATGTGTATATCACAAAGTTGTTGAGAAAGTGAGAACATCTTTGAATGATGATTGAGCAGCCCTCACAAAGTAGAAGTTGGAAGACCCAACCAGGAAAGGGGAAGATTTTGTCTTCCTTCCCTGGTGTAAAAGTGACAAATAAATGTTGTTTAAAATGAATAAATAATCCACCAACTAATAAAAACAAGGAAAGGAACAGCTTGTAGTTTTAGCATATAACCCCCTCATTCCATTCCTGGAGCTGTGAAGGGGAATGCTTAGTGGCTGATACTCCTCTAGATGCAGCCTGCAAAGCAGTGGCATCCACAGGCATTTAACCTCTGCTCTAGCACCCAACCCCCTTCCAAGAAAAAATAAAATGCTCTAATTGTCTTTATTACTTTCAGGCATTGGCCACCGAACACAGATGTTCAGTATTGAGAATTCAAGGAAGGTCACAAGGTCACAAGGACCCTGATCAGTTTGATCCTTTTTTGGATCTTGTAGCCCCATTGTCTTCACTGGCTCCTATCATTGAAAAAGAAAAGAATATTTATATAGACCAGAAAAGCACATGACTCACCCAGTGGGCCCATTTTTGTTAGATGGGCTCATGCCTGTGGCTCCTTATCCTGCATCCCTAAGAACAGTGAAAGTATATAGGGGGAAGCGGGGACCACACTACCAGCCGCAAAGCCAGCCTTGTATTTGCTTCAGACCTTCAAAGTTTCCTGTCTTTAGGAATCCATAGCTACAAGAATTCTATCCAGAAAGGAAGAGAGTTAAAGCATAAGAAATTTAAACACGAAGTAGGCAGAGGCAGGTGGATCCCTTTGAGTTCCAGGCCAGCCTGGTCTACAGAGTGAGTTTCAGGACAGTCAGGGCTAAACAGAGAAAAACCTTGTCTCAAAAACTCAAAAAGAATAAATCTTAAAAAAGGAAAGGATGAAAGGAAGGAGGGAGGGAAGAAGGGAGGGAGGGAAGAAGGAAGGAAAAATTTTTTAAAGACAAAACAAAAACAAGAGCTTTAACACATGGCACTGCCAGGACAAAGAAAATTCACTTGGGTAAACACTGCTTTGTTGTGCCTGCTCGGTGTTTACTCTGGATCTGCAGTTTCAAGACTGAGCTCATGTGTAGCATGCAGTTGCAGCTGAAAACAGCCTGATCTCCAAGGCATGTCTCTCATCTGGTCACCTGGCAAAACCATTTGTCAGGGATAAAGTTTATACTGAGTCCACTCTGGTCTCCAAGTGAGCGCAGTCACAAAATGTTTCTGTATTTGTTTGATGAGAATCAGCTAAGGAGGTTTGAAGTTTGGTTAGTTTTATGCTTGGATTTTTTTGTTTTTGATTTTGTTTTTGTTTTTGTTTTTTTTTTTGAAATGGCTAGGGTTCTCCCAATCCTGCCCCAGCTCCCAGACACATTACACTTCTACCTGCAAAAGGGGGGGGGGGGCAATTTTTTTTAAATCCATTGCTGTATATTCCATTTGCTTAGAAATTCTATTACAGTTTGCATTATGCACATCTGAATAGCCATTAGCCCTTTCATGCACTGAGGTGGTAATTGAGGGTTAGGATGTCGGATGGGGTGGGGAGCCTGAACCTCCAGGCTGTCAGGGCCTGATCACACAAGCCAGTCTCTGTAGTAGACCAGTTGGGGAGAGTTTCCACCCGGGGAGAGTATTAGGATTCTCTCTTCAGTCCCAAAGAACACCCTGTCTCCACATCTCTGTACCCCACTGCTCACATGCCAGGTTGTTGTCGCCCAGATCATTTGGGACATTTGTCTGCTCAAGTGGAAAAATGTTGACATACCACCACCGCCGCCGCCGCCGCCGCCGCCGCCGCCGCCGCCGCCGCCGCCACCACCACCACCTATTCTACACTTGTACGCCATGACTATTTCCCCCTCCTTAATCAACTGGCTAGTGAGCACGACTTAGCTAATGACATCTGACAACCACATCCTTGAAGTGTTTCCTAATATCCGAGAGCAGGCACGCCTGGGACGTTAACTGGTAGGCCTGGGCAGGTCACGCTTTGGTAAGGCCATCAGCCATTATGTGGCTTTTCTAACCTTTAAAGAGCATTATTATGCAGAGGACTTTCTGGGCAGCAGGTGTGACTGTTCCCTCCCACGACCTCCCCAAGCCTCTCGCTAGAGTGGCTCCAGAGTGTGGCTGTAAGCCCTTCGGAGAGAATCAGCAAGAACCAACAGTCTCTGAACAAGTAGGTGATCGCCTTGGGACCAGCGTCAAACGCATTAAAGTTCTGTGACAAAACTACTTCCTCAACCTATGCAAAAGAAACTTTGCGGGGAAGAAAACAAGGAAAAGAAAGGAAGTAGAGTGCTGCCCACGCTGCAGCAGCTCGTAACGCCAGCGCCTATTGATGCCCAGGGCGCACAGGAGAAACCCTGACAGAGGGACCCTGCCAGCCTGGCTGCGGCTGCTGGGGATCCGCCCTGGAGCGCTGCGGCGTCCGTGCCAGTGCGCGTGCGTGGGCGTCTGCGCGTGCGCGCTCCTGACACCTTGTCTGACATCCCGGAGTGTTCGCAGCTGCACGCTGCTGTGAGCCCAGTGCGCTGGCTCCACGCAGGCTGGGGCGTGCACTCGCGGTGCACGCGCCTGCAGGCTCTTCCCAAGATTCGTCACTTCTTCGGTACCAAGTCTCTAAATTGCAGTACTCAGTGGCGTGCAGGAAACCCCGGGGGGGAAAAGCCAATGGGACTGCACCAACCTGCGACCTTGGGGAGAGCCAGAGAGAGACCCAGACTAGAAAAGTGGACTCTTGAAAGACATTTGACGGATCACGTCTTGAGCGAGCCCTTCAGGTTATTTATGAGGCCTGATTTTAAAGTAGTGGCTGCCAGGGATGTGGGAAAAACAGAGTTCACCCCAAGCTATGAGAGGAAATACAGTCGCAAGAATGCTGTTTATGACGATATAAATCAACATGAGGCTTGTGATGGGGAATAAGGAGAGGGCGAGTTTGGAAAAGAAACAAGGAAACAAAGTCACGGAGGAAGAATGAATTTCACCCTCCTGGTTCTGCCCTCCTCTGAGCCTGCACCTAACGCATTGAGGGATGGGGAACGGAGAGGGAAGAGAGTACACAAGCCATCCTGTGTGGGGTCCGCGAGAGTCTTCCCCGAGTTTACAGGGGGATCATTAAAAGGCCAGGAAATACATGTAAATAAACAACTTGGAAGATTTATGGGAAAGACTTCAATTTTATAGGACCGTATTTATAGAGCTCTGCTGGCTCAGTTATAAATAGATTAATGGGAAGCTAAAATTAATGGACTTGTGAGCTGCACATTTAATTTCTGAGTCTTCAACAAGACAGACAGCCATTGCTCAAAAAGGCATCTAGGGGGTCTGGGAGCTGTATGGGCTTTCTGGAAAGAAGAGGATCCACAAGGGCTATCAACCGGCCTGGTGGTCCCACGGAGGAACTCAGCATCAGTTGTTTTCAAATAAAGAAAGGAAAAGCATCTCAATTTTCTAAAACTTCTACCTTAAGCTTCTACCTTAATCAGGACCTTAAGCCGGTGGTGGGTTTCTGGGAGGGGATGGAAGTTTTGTGGCTGCTCTGGTGAGCCCCAGGCAGAGGGGAGAGGCAGTGACTCACTCTACTACCTCTGGTGCCACTTAAGATTCACTTGCAGTGCTGGTCAAAGTTGTATGAGCTCTAGCTAAAGTTCTTTTCCTTACATCCTCTATGGTCTTGGACCATAGTGATGGTTTCAGCTTCCAACCGCCCATCCGCCCCTCTCTCCCTCCCTCCCTTCTTTCCTCCCTCCCTCCCTCTCTCCCTGTCTTTCCCCACAGTTATGGCCACTATAGATCTGGACTTTTGCTTATGAAGGTCATTGACTTCTTACCAAAAAGTGATTGGAGAGTCATGATGGTCCAGAGTTTACCTGTGAGATAATAAACTAGTTGTCTTGTTTATCCAGGGCTGGTGTTCACCTGCTGTAGGAAAACTCGTCATAGGGTATGAAAACTTCCCACAACTCTCTTTATATAAGCCCAGTGCCAGCCAACCCCACACTCTGTACAGCAAATGAAAAGGAAATCCAATGTTAACACAACTGACCAGGAGATTAAGGCACAGTCACAAGTTGTTTTTTTTTTTCCAATCTTTATAGATCACACACACTCATGACACTTCCTGTGGCATTCCTGTTTTGTTTTGCTTTGTTCTCATCCTTACTTCTTCCCTCTTCCCTTCTCCTTTTATTTCCTTTTTATTCCATTGTTTACAGTTGTAGCCAGGGAAACCCTCCTCCTCTTAAATTAATAAATACTACAAGAATTAGAAAGCCTCCCATAAAACAGATTGTACCATCTATTCTGTTTTTCTCCACAGGGAAATCCAAATGTTCACGACTGATTCAGAAACTGGAAAACTTAACAAAAGGCATACTATTTATTATTCGAACACCAACTATCTGCTAAACCCTCTTACGTAATCTAAGCTTAGGAGGTACCATTTCTGGATGTATGCATTGGCTGCTGTTTCCACTTTTATGGTTCAGTTAGACAATAACGGTGTAGTGAAGGACAGATAAAGCCTGCAATGCCAAAAGAGGCAGCGACTTGTGCAAACTGTGGAATATCTCGAATGACTTTGCTTTCCTGGTCTCCAGGAAGATACCCCCCACCTTGGGACAAAATACAGATTGAGATATTTAGTCGCTGAAGCTTATGGGGCTAAGCCAAAGTCCATTAACCCACGGGAGAAAAGCTGGCTGCTTCCAGGCAGCCCCAGAACCCAAGATAAGAAACAGCCTCCTAAGCCATGTACAACTAGAAGTCTCCGAAGCCAAGCAAGCTTTTCCATCATTTATTTGCAGAAGCCCTTATACTGATAAGGTGAGGAAGGGCTTCCATCCTGAAATTGACCTCTCAACCCCTTCAGAGCCCAGGTCTCCAAGTGTAGAAGCCATCACCCAGTCTTACAGTGTGCATCAACACCACCTGGGGAACATCTAACCCATTCAGCTTCCCACTGTAACATCTTTGGCCTGGACTCACAGTCTTTTAGACACCCAGAGAGTAAACATAACACTCCTTCTCTTTTAAGGGTAAAATAAACAATAAGATGTAGTTAACATGAACTTTTATTACAAATATGATTGGGACTAATATCTATTTGGAAATTTAAAAGTAAAGCACCTCCTACTGGAAATAAAAGTGTTCATTTTTTTCTGATAAGCATAATTTATTGTATTTCTTTTGTAACAAAAACACTGTATGTACTTCAGTGGGGGAGGGCAACAGGAAGAAAGCTTTTTGCTCTATCTCTTTTCTGTCTGTAGAATGTAACAATATCCATGTTTAAGAAACTGAAGATGAGAACACAACAAAAACACAACAATCTTTTTATTTATGTAAATCATATTAACACTGGACAATAAACCAATTTCTACCCAATACCATAACAGCTTGTCTATAAAGAACAGAAAAATTCAGATAGGAGTCTACCTAGGGTCAAGCGGATTTTCTTTTTAACCACCCATTCACAGAGGTATAGATTCACAGATAAATAATCCCAAACTACTTGTTCATCATATTTACACATTCCCATTAAATTAAGCATAAATAAATATATACAAACTTAACACGGATACCCTCCAGAGTGCTCTCAAGAAGAGGCCGTTGGTATTTCTTGACTGGGTGGTAAAAATAAAGTTAGTGAATTTGAGACCAACTCAAAAGGGGAATCAATTTTGACATTTAAAGAAGAAATGGTGTTCACGCCGTTTATTTTCTCCTTAAAGAAAATGAATGAATTTCAATACCTTTCTTTTCTTTCACCAATAATTTAATATGCATCAGCAAAAGAGGGAACCGCTGTGGGAGCTCTTGAGGCAGTGTTGAATGGTTTAAAGTCATCATTTCCTTTCCACATAATGTATTGCAAGGACAGGATATCAAATGACTCAACTCTAACTAGGGATGAGTCTTTTACCCAACGAAGAAGTATGTAGATAAGTTAGGGTTTGGGGTTTTCCATTCGACCAAAGTTTTCATAGGATATGAAATAATTGCTTAAGAGAAAGTGGTTTCCTTGGCCAATGAAAACAAACATCGGATCTTTGAAAGCCTCTTGGGCTCTTTATATGGGGGTAGAGAAAACTAGGGGTGAGGAGGTGGGGTAGACGAAAGAATGTGCAAGATACTTCGGGGAAAGGGAGAGAAGAAAATTATTTCCTAGTTGGGGTGGAAGTTAAGGTCCCTGGAGATGGAATCCTCACCTGGAAACAAACTCCATGAAACACAGAATGCAAGTAGGAGAAGGCAGGAAAGATTCGCTAAGCAAGGCCTGGAAGAATCTCCAGGGAACTCGGTTGCAGGCTTACTCCAGTCTTTAGCTATTTTGGTTTGGAACCCCAAGACTTAGTAGGGCATAAAACTTACAGAGTGCAGAGCAGAGGAGGGGCCTGCAAGTCGCCTGTTTGGTTTGAAAACAAAACTCAAAGGGTCTGGTCTTAAACGTTTTCCTTGACTTAAAAGGCAAACTCTTGTGTTAATCCTACTGTTTATTGATTTATAAGCCCAAGGAAACCAAATCTTTTAATAACTCAATTATCAGATAAACGTAGCTGGCTTGGCTAAGGAAAGCAAGAGGTTGGAGGTCCATGTGAAAAAAGAAAGAAAGGAAAAAGCAGAAACTGAGGACTCACCCCTGGAGGCGAGGTGAGGAGGGTTGGGGGAGGGCTAGCCGAGTTTATCTAGCTGCACCTTCCGGTGACGCTCACACAGGGAGCTGGGCGCCTAAGACAGCCTACCTTATTTCATGCCCACACTTCAAGAGAGTGAGGGTAGAGACAATTTCCTTCCTGGCAGAAAGACTTTTCCAGGCCACAATGTCTCTGACTGCTAGCGGCCAAAGGACTTTACAGAGCTCTGGGACACCCCCCACCTCCCCAGTGGGGCACCGCCCCTTTACCTACTCGGGAACTGGCCTTTCTTGGTGGCCTTAGCCCTTAGGGTGAGACCGAGAGCAGGAAGGGCCCGCGCGGCTCGCGACCCCAGCAGCTGCTGATTCTATGTCCTCAACACCACTGGGCTCCAGTGGCCCACATGTTCCCAGGACCTGCACAGTAAGAGCAAGGCGCGTCCATCGCGTCTCTCGATGTCACACGCGTGGGGCGCGTTGCCCTGTAAGGAAAGGAGATGATGTTTTCAGTGTGTTTTCTGCTGGCCTTGTGCAATCAGAATTCAACTAATGCAAGCGTCAGGCCCTCGGACAAAAGGGGCGGGTTTCTAAACTGAGGCAAGATGCGAGTCTGTAGTTCCCACAAGGTCTTTTCCCTGCCCTTTGTACTCCTTTCAGTTTGGCTAGGGCTGTGTCCTGAAAACCCACGGGCCTCGGAAGCAGCTGGAGCTAGGAGATGGGATGTTTGCCTGCCCTCAACTGTTGCTTACAACCTCCAGTGACCTCAAACTCACTGCAAGATTTTCCTTTCCCTCAAGTAAACGCTCAAAGCAAAGCCCTCAGAGGGCCCCTAAAGCTTCTGCTTTACGGTGGACTGAAGAAAGTTGGGGAAACTGAGGGTCCAGATCATTTAGGGTGGGGAGAGCTCTCTGTAAATCGCGGAAAACATCTGAATTTTTTAATCCCAATAGATTTTGCAAAGATTCCACCTGGGTTGTTGAAAAGAAACAAGTGTACCCACACTAAATGAGTCTACTTATTTCATCAACCAAATACTCAGAGGATCTCACTGCTCTTGCTAAAGGTGCAGGGCTTACTTATTTCATGGTAATGCTAAGATGGAGTATGAGTAAAAACATTGGGGTGAGGAAAGTGAGATACATCAAACGCATGGGACCTCAACCACTGGGAATATCCCCAATATATCCAGACAGGAATTCAAAGCTGAAATACAAGCCCTTTCACTTTGCTTGGTGGTGGTGGTGGCGGTGGTGGTGGTGGTGGTGGTGGTGGTGGTGGTGGTGGTGTGTGTTAACCATTTTGTGCCAAAACATGTCTATGTCTGACAGGAGGAAACTGCTTCATTCATAAAGCTCACGGTGGTTTGTAGACTGTCTTCCCCAATTACATCGGCAATGCTGCTTCTTGCTCCATTAGAACAAGGATCTCCAAAGAGCCCAAGAAAATGCAACTCATTTTTCAGCGTAGACAACACTATTAGAATATAGGTTCCCAAGAAACCTTACTCCCTTAAATGGCATTTTACAGTGCCCTACCCCTGTGGAAATCCCCGAGTTGAGGAGCATAAGCGAGATTCAAAGCTGCGCCCTCCGCCCCCGCCGCCCCACCACCATACTGGCCACTTCCTAAACGATTCCCTTTGAGCTTCTTTAAAGAAGTGAACCTGCTGAATTCTGACACACAGACTTTGACTTTAAAGGGATCGGATTTTTTTTTTTTCTCAGTACCTTATAGATTGTGTAGGAAGCCCAAGTCTTCTTTGAAGAAGCTCATAAACCATGCGGGTAAAGCTTTGGGAAACAGAAGAAAATGAAATGGTACATACCCCTCCGAAGGAATTACATACTAATCAAAGTATTCGTGTTTTGTTTTCTTTTTTCTTTTTTTTTAAACTATACTTCTAGTTGGCACAAGTATAACGAATATAATATTCTCTGTGAACAGGTGCTGGCAAGTCTGGGAACTAGTAACATTTTCTGAAAGGAACCATGATGAATCAACTTATCGGCCTGGGTTTCCTCTGCCTCGGGAACCTCGACTCTCAAGACCAGATCAAAAGCTAGAGCCTTTTCCCACCCCCTTCCCCCTCCACTCCTCCCTAATTAAAGACACGGGGGGGGGGGGCGGGGAGTTGGGCACGGGGGAGTTGGGAACAAGGCAAGGTCTGGATACCAAAGGGACAAACGCAAAGCCAAAGAACTAATCACGCTGGGGATCACCCGGCAGGTTCCCGGAACCGTGTGAGGATGGGAGAAAGGGAAGCAGCAGAGAGGAGGGTGAGGAGAAATGGAGCGCGCGGACTGCGAGAATTTCCTTTAAAAAAAAATTTAAATTTAAAAGTTCGTGCGTCTCAGTCAACCAGCTCTCAAAGCATCGACACCAACGTTTCTCCAATTTTCTTCCAATAAGTTAGCGTGTTCTCATGTTTCGTCTCATGTTTATTTTCCAAAAGGGGGTTTCATAGTTTTCTTTTATTATCTGTATTACTAAGCTCGAAAGAACCGAAGTGGAAAATCCGGACGGTTGTCTCCATGTGTATCTTGAAATAGACACCGAGAGCCAGTTTGTTGCTCCGTTGTATGCCTCAGTTTATTTTTTTTTTTAAGTTATTTAGCTTTCTTTTTTAAATTTTGATTGTATGTGTATTCTACCTAATATAATTCTTCCAAAGCCAATCCAATATGTTAAAGCTAAAATTATTTTTTTCTGTTTTCCTTTTGTATTTAAAACATTTTCCTTCTCTTTAATTTTTTTTTTTTTTTTCATTTCCTGTGTTTCTCCTCCTTGTCGCCAGTTTTACTACCTGGGCCTTCCCCAGACGTGTGCCTGTTAGTGGTGTTGTTCAAGAACATCTTGTCCATGCCTTTGAGCGCCTCGGTGAGATAGTTCTGCAGGGCCGTGAGCGCAGCGCAAATGGCCGGGGCGCCGAAGCCGTGCGTGATGAGACTGAAATGCGTGAGGCAGCTTTGGATGCCAGGCTCTAGGATGGGGCTGGGCCGGCTGTTGCCGATCGGGGTCCGATCCTGCGCCAGCAGATCCGTAAATTCTTTACAAAGTTGCCTGTGGATGGTGAGGGAGGAAGAGAAAAGCGCCCTCAGAGTCCTGGCCACTCGCCTTGGAACCCAGGCATACTCACACAAGCCCAGAGGCGTTGGGTCTCTAGACAGCAAGGCTAACTTATGGGATTCCGCTGAGTCTTCCCCTAGAGTGCTCCCTCACCCAAGCAGCTGGGTCTGGAAGGGACCTAGCGAGAGGAATGCACCACCACTACCACCACCCCCACGCCTTTCATTTTCCCTCTTCCTTCCCTGACCACCTGTATTCTGCTTTAGGGCATTCACTAGGCATTTTGGTTTTTGATTTTGAATAGTCAATAATTTTTAGTTGTTACCTGGCACTCATTTTTCTTTAATTATTTCCCCTTCTAGCCTTTCCAACCTCTCTCTCTCTCTCTCTCTCTCTCTCTCTCTCTCTCTCTCTCTCTCTTTCTCAGACACACACACACACACACACACACACACACACACACACACACACACACACACACACACACCCTGAAAGATTTAAACCCCTCAGCCACAAGCCTGTCCCAGGCACAGAAGCAGATTGCTAGAGCCTTGCATAGCCCAGGGCAAAAACCTGTTTATTCTAGGAGAGAATGCTGATTCTATTCAAAGGAAAACCCGTTTACCTGCAGCATTTTGGAAGAGAAATATCTCTTCCTTTCTTAAAAAAAAAAAAAAGTGCCCCCCTTTTGCAAATGTGAACTACTAAAAACCTTTGTATAAAAGGATTGTTGTCAATATAAAAAGATTTCTGCATAGTTTAAATAAAACTTAAAGGTAGATGGTTAAAACACTGGGGAGGATAGATTTTATTTGTTGAAGGTTTTTATTTCCTCGAGGCACCTACAATTTAGAGAAATCTCCTAGCCTTAGGAATCCTGTGTGCCTAACTATGGATTGAGCTTATTTGAGAAATTTTTAATATAGGAAATTAACGGGAGGGGTTTAGCCCTGAAGGTCAAATGGCTTGGCTCTGCTAGCAAGCTGAGGCTTGGTATCCCAGAGGCCACAGCCTTTCTCAGATTGGGACGCTTCTCCTGACCACCTGCCTTCACCTACTCTGTGGTTCTATGGGGATGTCAAGAGAAGCATACTGGACCAAGGCGGGAAAGGGTTGAAAGGAGAGCTAGCAACTAGCACCTGGCCTAACTCTCAGGTAAACAGGGCAGATTTCTGGGTTTGAACGACCCTTAGGGCACCTCTCCCCAGGGTGCTGCTGCGTTGCCCAGGGCTAGTAATAACCCTACTAGGGAATCTCTTTTTCGCCTACTGACAGCAACTGAAAGATTGGCATTCCCAAAGCCCATGGATGCAGGGCACTGGTAGAGAGATTCTGTCTTACCCTCCCAGGTCTCCATTCATAATATATCCATACATCCCCACAGCAAGTGACTGTGCTCACCCAATGGCCTCAGGGAGGTTCACATGCATACTCCAGGCTCTGACTCACCTCCCTTCCATCTGGTCCAGATACAACTATAGTGAAAAAGCTCCCAAGGTGATTCTGATACCCTAGGCTAAAACGCAGTGGCCTTAAAAGTCCTAAGGCTTCCTTGGGGCCAGGGGTAGGGGTTGGGGGTGTCAAATCACCCTTTTAGGAAACAAGGAGGTTTTGTGGATCTTTTTACCTGCTTTAGACAAGTTAGGGTTTATCCCCCCCCCCCCAAGCTCCCTGTTTCGTTTAGAAAATACAATGGCCCTTACTATCAGATCCCAGAGCAAGAGAGTAAGAGTGTAACTCACCAACAAAAATCTATTACAGTGCTAGATGGTGTGTTAGCCCATATCCTTCTAAAACGAGGGTAGGTGCCAGGTTTTGATTGTTGGGAAAGATGATTAAAGTCTTTCCTTAAGTTTGTACTCTTTTCAAAAGGGCCAAAAAAGGAAATTTTGTAGTGCAGAGAACAAATGTTTTAAGAGTCAAGCATTTAAAATCTACACAGCCCAAACCAGACTCTGTAAGCAATTAAACTTCTGGGACATTAATATTTTTTGACCCTGCGGAAAGGGGCAATCAAATTCCAATCACGTCTCAAAAACATCTGGACAAATTTGAGCAAATGATTTTTCAGCCTTCCATATATTTCTTTAAATTATGCTGTCAACGGAACAAACCGCGTCCTGGAACGCTAAATAAATGAGCGCTGCTGTTTAGGCCGCGCTTGCAAGAGAGAAACGTGCTGATGCACGCAGCACCGCCCACTGCAGGCCTGAGCTGGTCATAAAACACCAACAATATGACCCCAAGCCAAAGACAGGAGTAAATCAAATAAATAGAAAACCCACTGTAAATGTTCAAATGAGCTCTAGACCTAAATTTAGCCGGAGATTTACTGTTTTCCCCTCTGGAGTTGTAGTAAATTTTACAAGTCCATGGACGATGACAAACAGCAACGTTGGAAATGGAGTAATTAGAGCTGTGGGTAGAGATGGGCACACGTGGGTGACACATAGACACCCTGACTGAACACACATGGCTGTCCTCCTGATGGCAAGGGAGACACCACTGCAAAGCCCAGACAGAAATAGTCACCTAGGGGCCTGGGAAGGGATGTGGGGAAAATCTACCTGACACCCCAGAGCTGTAGAGAAAAACTGTTAAAAGTCTGCATTTGTACTCTTTGTAAACTGAGAAGGGGACTGGGACAGCAGCCCTCAAGTCTAGGTCATCACCACACTCACAGCTTCCAGCCAGCTAGCTTCCTGGCCTGCTCTGCTGTTGCGTTTGACAAGGGACTTGGAACCCACACCAGAGAAGAGTCCTGGATCAGGGCCCAGGGTCTTTGGGAACTCACTTGGTGGCCAGCAGCATATTCTTTCTGGAATGCAGGTCACTGGGGTCCGTGTGCTGTCTGTTCAAATACTCAGACACGGCTTTAGCAGGAAACTCTGTTTCGCAAATATACCCAAAATCCCGAGCTAAGTGAACGGCTTCCCCTGTAAGCAGAGCAACAGAGAATCAATGTCCCGGTAATGGACACCTGAGGCCAGATAAGGACCAGACTCAAACCTGAGACAGATACCCAAAGTAAAGATGAAGTTCATAATTAAAGAGAACAGGACAAGCCTTACTCAACCAGTATCTACCCTAAGCCAGCCTCTAGACAGACAAGAGACACAGACACCTTCCTAGGGACACAGGGCATCCTGAAAAACACTCACTTTGGCTTAAGGAGAAAGTGGCCATAGATTCAAGAGCCATGTTCTAATTGAATCTGGACATTTGGTGGGATATGCTAGCCAGACTCCTCTCTTCTATTTAAAGTACCAGTTATACCAGCTTGAAATAAAATTTAAAAGTGGCACCATCTTCCTGTAATTCTATTAGACAAACAGTCTCATATTTATAACTAATATGCATAAACAAATCCACATGTGTAAATGTTGTTGAATATTAATAACTACATGTAACATGTATATGAAAATAGTATTTCTATTCAGCAGCAAAAGAATTGTTCCTGCTTTCTGGTTTTTCTCTTTCAGAGCTTTCTGTCATCATCCTACTTAAAGATGTTCTACTGCACAAATCTGTAACTGCAGACACCAGGACACACTAGGCATTCCTGAGCTTAGGAGTAAGATCCTTCTGAATAAAGCATTATTACCTTTTAATGCACAGCCTTGGGGGGCTGAGAAAAGATCACAAACAGGAAAAGAAGAGGGATGTTGAATTATCTCACAGACACATTATTATTGAGGGAATGTGACTTGCTTTTAATGATATCATAATAACATAAGACTTAAAAGCATAGTGCTTACAAGGATTCATAATACCAAAAACTGTCCACCAAATACTGCCATTATGGTGTGATTTCCAGTTTCTTCCCTTCTCTACCAAAATCTCTGTCTTATGCAAAGATTCCCTTGACTGTTTTGAAAATGAGGACTGTGATATTAAGAATTCCCTAAAAGCAGAACGGAATATCCACAGGCAAACAAGAGTCAACCACTAACAAGTGGGATTTGGAAATGTGATTTAAGGCCTCAGGTGGGTGAGTTTGAGCCAAAAAAACTTTGCCTTAAAGATGATAAAATGCAGGATCAGCAACTCTTCGATATCTTTATGGCTATCACTTGGATAACATGAGATGTTGTCCTTCAAGAACCAATTCCCTACAAGAGTCATAACATCACATTTACTAAAATATGGAAGAGAAACAAACAAAAACAGGACACAGGAAGATTCCAGAGAATATTCTCCACCATCTTCCAGGTGTACCACCTGGCTGTGTTTCCACTTGACCCCCCCTTCACATTCAACTGCAGACACTCTTCTTCTAGACCATATAGATAATCTTAATTATTACAGGCCATAGATTTCAACTGAAAACACAAACTGACTTGCAAATTAGAAGTTTCTTAGTAAAATGATGGCCATTTAGTTCACCACCAATGAATTTGCCTTGAAGATTCAACTTGCCTCTCCATACTTTTTCGTAACCCACCCTGCTCTCCATGGTTTTATGGTTTTCTCTTAAGCATCGCTGGACTTACTAAGGTATTAATAATTCATTAAGTCCTAAGAGGTAGGAGACAGAACTCTGGGACAGTCATGAGTTTTAAAATAACCATTAAGACTCATGAGCACTAGATTTTTTTTTATGCCTTTTGAATTTTATTACATTTATTGGGGGATAAGTGTGTAGAGGTGGGAAGAAAACCAGAAAAGACCTCTCCTACCTTCTTGTGGGACCTAGGAGTGGATGTCAGGTGGTCAGGCTTGGAAGCAAGTGCTTTTACCCTCACCAGGCCCACCTGCTTTTCCCTAGTAACACTTCTGCAATTTGCAGAAGTCAAGCAGAGGATGCTACAGCCACTGTGGCCAGGGAAGCGACCCCCTCCTCTGACTTAGGCGATTGGGCCTGACTCCTGTTTCAAGCATAGAAACATTTATGCACCTTGTTTTGGCTCCCCTGAATCTTCGAACTCCCTCTAAGTCAAAAGACCTCTGGTCCTCTCTCCTGCAGTCCCTTGACATCCAACTCGTGAGGACACGGCCATCACAGTGATCTCCAGTTAATCATGAAGCCTGTAAAATGTCAGCCTCCAGCCGACACTTGAGCTCAGCTACTTCGTGAAATGGCCACAAGTCTTGCTTACCTTCCACCAGGGAGGTGAGTAACGTGACATTTGCTGCTTTGCGCCTGCCCGCGGGTAAATTCAAACCGATTTTTTCTAGCCTTTCTCTCAAGGATCTCCCCCCATTTTTCGATTTGGCTCTGCAATTGCAAGAATTAACATTCTGATTAACCTCAGAGTGTTCCTGAAACAAAGTTTAGACTTAGCAATCTAGAGACCACTGGAGCTTGAAGAGGTTTTAACTTGAGGTTACCACTCCTGCAACCCTTCCTTTCAGTTATTTGCTGAGAGTTTGCTGAGGTTTGCTTAATTTCTGCAATACAGAGCATAAAAAGTAAGTCTTATTTTTAAAATCTTGTGTTGGTGTGTAGGGGTGGGGAGAACGATACCAGATGAGAATAATTAGAATGTAGGGTAGCGGGTGCAGAAAAAGTAAGAATGCTCATGTACATGCACAGGTTCACTCCTTGCCATGGAGCCAGTGAGGAGAGCAGAATCCAGGCAAGCTTTAAAAAAAAAAAAAAAAAAAAAAAAAAGAGAGAGAGAGAGAGAGAGAGAGAGAGAGAGAGAGAGAGAGAGAGAAGGGCTTGTTTCCAGAAACAGTAGGTTTCTAAAGGAGAAACCAAAAAATAACTACATAATGGAGAAGTTTTAGAAGGGGAGAGAAGACCTGACATTTTAATTAATGATGTTTGTCATGTTAACAATTCTTTTGTATTAACATTTGCTATGTTTAATATGATAAACACTTTGTATTCACCATCTCAATCCATAGATTTTATACACTCATGTTCAGGAATTGAATTAAAACAATCCCGCTCTGGAAGCTGGAGTGAGCTGGTGAAAACATTTATCCCAGCACTTGGGAGGCAGAGACAGGCAGATCTCTGAGTTCCAAGCCAGCCTGGTCTACAAAGTGAGTTCCAGGACTGCCAGGGCTACACAGAGAAACCTTGTTTCAAAAATCAATAATAATAATGATAATAAAAATAATAGTAATAATAATAGTAACAATAAAAACATCCTGACTCCAAAGCTTAAAAGACTCACTTGAAAACTAAACAAGTCCAGTGGAAGAGGATTCACACTAAGAACGTCTGTGGGTTACATCAACACCCTTAGTTTTCCTCCAGGTTCCCCACATCCTCTAAGGGCTGGGTAAAACAGAAGGAAAGTGCTTTTCAACCAGCCACTTTTAGGAAAGAAAGGGATAGTGAACATCTAAAATGGGTTAACTCCAGAAAGTTTTTCTCATACAAAGTCACGTAGCAAGGACAGTGCCAAGGGTCCAGATGTCGGCAAGAACTGTTGCAGAAAAAATACAATAGCCATTTCTTTCTCCACTTTTACCAGGACACTGTTCATGGGTTGCAGTGTTGGAGATCAACTACATAGCCCCAGAAAATGACTACTAATAGTTACAAAGTACTATTGATGTTGTGAGATGTGATACTATTGAAGGAAGGTCACTGAGGTAGAAAAGGGTTTTTTTTAGTGGGAAGCACAGTATACTAGTGCATTGATCATGAGACCAACTTAGCTACTCCCCGTCTGTCTTTTTAAACTAGTAAAATGGAGAGTAGAAAGAAGGCATGATGGAAACTGCCTTTTCAGTTTCAAATGAGCATGTGTGGTGAGGAGGAGAGGTTCTGGGTTGAACTGAGGCTAATGCCCCAGATATGAGTTCATGTAGCTGGCTGGGGTCTTGCGCAGGCAAGAAAGTGAAAGGTTTCTAACGTGAATTAACTAGGAGGGCTGCGCATGCGCAATGAAGTCTGGGATGGGTGGGGCTTGGGTTCGAGATCTAAGCTCTTGAGTGCTAGATACAAGCTGGTAGCTTCCACAGCCTTTCTGAAGAATCACGCAGAACTGCGCTTAGTTAGACTCCGGGTTGCTAGGCAACTGCGTCCGGACTTTCTCCCCCAGTCTCCACAGGACCTTCCTCCACTAATAGAATCGTGTGTGTGTGTGTGTGTGTGTGTGTGTGTGTGTGTGTGTGTGTGTGTAGTTTTTATTGTTGTTTGTTTTATTTTCTTTTACCTTCTGAGGACGCCGCCAAGGAGAGACGCATTGAGGCATTCAGGGGGTGAGAGCCGTCTCTGAACTTCTCCCACAGTCACTTTGTATTTTGAAGTTGAACTGAGTAGAGATAAACGGCCTGGGACTGAGCAAAATACCTCGCCGGTGTTGACTGACATTCCTCCCAAGAAGCCATCTTTATTCATCATTAGAGAAGTCACAGATTTGGGAGGGACAGGAACTAGGGAGAGAGGGAGAGAGGGGGAAATGTTGCCATAAAGGTGACCGAGCTTCAACCCTACTGACGGTTGATCGGACCCGGCATCTGGGAAAGCCACGGACAGCCACCAAGTGGAAATTGTAGGGGGAAGGCAGCTACTCCAGTGGTTCCCAGCTGCATCGCTTTCCCAGCAGCGCTGTGAACCGACCCAAACGTCACCACTCCTCTGGAAACTTACCCCAGGTGAGAGGACATAGGCCTGCTCACCACACACATCAAGGAAACACTCAACCTAGACCCTGGATCATGGATCACGCTGTGAATCTAGGCAAACCCTGTTTGACCCCCTGCTTCTAGTGTGACCTCCAACCCCTTGCAGACTCCTAATCTCAGTTTCCTCCTCCAGTCTCCCCAGAGTAACACTGTCTTCTTAGGTACTTGGGAGTGAAGATTAGGATCACCGTTCTCTGAAATAAAATGTCGATGCCAATGACCTTTATGGAAATTCCTCCCCTCTGACTGGACCCAAACCTGTGGCCATTACTAAAGTTGAGGAGTCGGGGAAAAGTGTTGCTTTTTGCTTATGATGAAACCTATTCCCCATCTCCCGACATAAAAACAACAGTGAGATTCATTTAGAAATGTACCCAAATGCTCATCTCCAGTGAGAGCAATTCAGCAGTGACAAGAATTTTGTTTACAAGTTAAAGCACCGGCTTGTGATTGTCTGAACAGTTATGATTTACAACAGGTGCCCTGATCAATCAACCAATCACTGTAATTCATATGAGCGGTGGCGGTCTTGCCTTGCCCCAGTTGTTCCATTTCAGCAAGTAATTGATAACAAACCACACTCAAGGTATGTTTTATGCAGAAGCTAATAAGAGCTGACAGCTGGCTGCCACTGCTACCCTGGTGCATTCAGCCTCTCCAGCCTGTATTTCTGTTTAATTGTGTATCTGTGTCATCTGCATGTCAGGAAGGGGCTGAGCTAGGTGGGAGGCTGGGGATTGAGAAACGGTGAACACTGTCCTGGATGTCATGCCCTTTGGACTTCTGATTTGTCCTATTTCTTTCATGTTAATTTCTTCCATGGAAAATTCATTGAAATTTATATCTAGTGTAGGGGGGGGAAAGAGAGAGAGAGAGAGGAACTTGCTCCACCTTTCTAATAATGTCCATGTCTCACCCTATGAATCTGGCAGGGAAAGAAAAATGCGCCCTACCACATGTGGTCTAGAATTTTAGGAGAAAAGATGTCTAACTACTCTTCTACAGGACAGATGAACAGAATGCAGCATTTATCTTTCAGTTTACTCTTTACACCACAGATTCCAGCTTTTAGACTTCATCATTGTTCAGCGAGTTCCCAAAGTTAGGTGTTTATTAATTTAAAGTGCTGTTTCTCAAAACCTTGTGAAAGGAACTTCCTTAAGGGAATGGGTTTAGACACTAAAGCATTTTGCTTTGACCACTTCTTGATACACATATTGGAATTTCAAGACCTATTGTTGATGCCCAAGACCTGGTCTAGTTGGAGGAATTGTGTTAGGGAACAGAGTGCATCTTCTGCACCGTCATAGGGTAGGGACAAGGGACAGAGCAGATCTTGATTCTCTGAACACCCCCGTATTTTCTCTAGGGACTGCTTCCCATTTGAGTAAAGTAGCAAAATTTCAAAGGTTTTCATCAGACATGAGTAACCGTTGGAGTTCATAAGTCTCTTTGTAAGTGGATGTTTGGGATGGAGCCATCCTGCCACTTAATTTTTGTGCACAGTATCCACATATACTTTAATCTCCTATTTTCAGAACATTCCTGATACCTATATTTCAGATTCATATTCATATACAGTGTATACTGATGAGAGTGGTGTGATATCAATATGTTTGGGAGAGAGTTACACTAGAAGTAGATAGCCCTTTGCAATTTTAACAAGAAGACTATAGCAATAAATTATGTTAAAGATCCCACCTTTGATACTTGGCAGCATTCTTACCTTTAACATTGCTTAGAGTATTTGAATAGTAAAACTATTCAAATAGCAAGCCCAGTATGCTTAGTAACCAGTATCTCTTACACAGTAGTTGTCCTGGCTTCTGTTTCCCAGATGTCAAGTGTTGAAAATCCAGGCCTTCAGAAAGACATTATACCCTGTTCTTTCACTGGCCTGTTGTTGATTGCCTGATTCAACTGGTAGGAGCTGTTTCCTGTAGAGAAAGTGATGCCCTCCCATGGACTGTACCTCTCTGCATATACATATACAAATTCAGGCATCTGCTCATGTGGCACCCTCCCATCTTAGGAAGGGCACCTCCTCCCCCCATAAAAAAAAAAGAACTCACAAAGTAAACAGAAATGTTGTCAATTATATTTCCATTTTCTATCAAAATCATGAGTTTACATTTTATCTTCAGGTTCTTAGCCCTGGTTCAGCATGGACTTCCCTAGACCAGACCTTACATTTTTCTCCCCCTGGCTTTCCTTCCTGATAGCTTCTTGATCATCTCACCTACCCTTACCCTTCACACCTGCTTAGCTCAGCTGATTAGCCCTGTATTTTATTCCCTTCATCTTTCCCCTTCTGCTTTCCTCCAGCTTATCAATAAACCCAGAAAGCAACAG